>NC_135775.1:20971395-20992854 GCF_028453695.1 Augochlora pura | reverse complement strand
GTGTCGCATCTATTGCAAGTCATTGAAATGATTGCATTTTCATATGCAAAATAGAATCTCATAAGAATAATTAATTACGATCAAATGTCATGTAAACGTTCACTTCTTGTGTCGATGTTATTAATCTTTTTGCATTTATTATACGTATTAGATTTTTCAAATGCAAGAAATCGTGTAAATTAATAGTTGTATTTCCTTCTCTCGAATGGTAATAAGAACCCGATTGTCGAACGAACCGTCATCCACATGTTCGAATTTATTCTTTTAAATGACACTTTAAACACGTTTCTACAATTCCTCTTTCATCCCCGACAACAAAGAACGAATGAAATTATCTGCCGACACGAAGACCGCAACCGTCCACTCGATATTGCCTCAATCAGAAACTTCAAAGTAACACGCCTATCACTTTATTTTCTCCGGAGTCGCTGTCGGCTGATGCGATTCGCCATATCAATCGACGTGTCATTAACGATTTCTCTCACAACTGAGTTGATTAGTATCCCCTCGCCCCCTTAATCATTTCCCTGACGGAACGAGACAATTTTTCTTTCAACGGCGTCTCCATTTATTTTCGTTCGAAGACTTTTCTAAGAGAGGAATTCCATTCTCTGTCGATTTAATATTTTATTTATTTTTATTTATAATCGAAGGATTATTTTCTTTCGATTTAATTCTTCCATTTCAATTTCTTGATTTTTGAAACGAGAGAATCAAATTTTGTTTCGACTCAGTACAAATGAATATTAATATTTAGTAAATAATATTATATATATATTGATAATAATATTTAATATTATAGATATTGATCTTAGTATTCAATATTATAAATATTAATATTTAATAATATTGATAATTAATACTTGGTAGATTATGAAAGCTTCGTCACGAATGTTATTTCTTGTTAATAGAAAAAGAAGAAATAATAGACCTTATATAAAATATCTGTTCAACCCTTACGGTGTGATAATTTTCTTAACATTAGTAACAACTCTGAGAATTTATTCTTAATTTTGTAACTAACAATACCTTTCTATTAGTTACATAGAATTTATTTACAAGGAAGAATAGAATCGTTACATCGCCAATCACGAATAACTAGCATGGCGTCGAATTAATTAAATAATCACACGAATTTTTGGCCACGACATTCGACACTTGTTAATCAAGCTCAGCATTCCGATCCTCGCCGCGCGTGTCGCAATACGCGAAGAGGGATGAGCCTGTCGGGTAGCAAATGAGAAGCGAGGGAAGAAGCGAACGAAGATGAAGAAGAAGAAGAAGGAGAAATTCGTTCAGTCAGCGGGATGGAGGTAATTCGTGAGGAGAAATTACTTAACTCTCGGATGATACATAAATTAAGTCAGAATCGTAAAGGGGTCCGTGCCACAGTCGCAGCCAGTTAGCGTGAGGGTGCCCCAGGGGGCAGTACACCCCTGCCTCCCGTCCAACGGTGTTCAGCGTTCTCCCTCCGTCTACGCTGGTTCCCTCTTTGTCCGTTCGTCTATCTCTTACCCTCAACCCTTTACGATGCTACGCCACTGCCTAATAGAATTACCCTCGGAGCTGAAGTTAGTCGGGGCTGGATTGAAATTGTCATCGCATTTTTAAAATCTCGTTAATTAACAGACCGTGGAATCTCTCTCTCTCTCTCTCTCTCACTCTTTCTCTATCTCTCTCTCACTCTTTCTCTATCTCTCTCTATCGCCGGGAGTCCGCTGGCCACGCGGTGCTCCTTCGCCGCCACTCGTATGGATTAATACCAACGACCGTCGACGTTTCCTTCGACCTCGTTTCATTTTCCCGCGGTTGCTACTGCTGCTGATTAACACGATACCGGTAATTGTATTATCGTCCTCGCGAGCCGGCTTTTTTAGATTGGACCGCGCGCTGATCGCGGACGAGATTGGATACTAGGTGGGGGCGGAAATTGGTTCGTGATTATTTGTTAGATTATTTCTTTTTGCCGGCGACGATTTCGAAACCCGCTCTATTCCCGACGAATTTACGCCGACGTGTCGCGAATCAGAGGGTTTAGACAATCCTGGGAGGAACACGCGATGTGTAATTAAACTCTTAAATATTATTGACGGTCCTATAGTCAGCCACTAATTACTTATTCATAATTCTTATTCGTAATTCTTGTTCGTAATTATTATTCGTAATTCTTATTCGTAATTTCAATTCATAAGTTTTAGTCGTAACCCTTATTCGTAATTTTAATTAATAAGTTATATTCGTAATTTTTATTCATATATGTAAGAAAAATTGTAAAAGAAAGAACATACTTGATTCTACTCGAATGAAATCAAAGTAGAAACAATTGATCAAGATTTTATATATAATACATTTATACTACTAAAAGCGCTATAAATATTACATAAATTTTAATAGATATATCAGATAAAAGTTAAATGTTTTTAATCCTCTGAAATCTGAATTTTTATACAACAATTTATATGCAACTTGAAAGCAGCAAATGTCAAGCTTTAAATATAATTTAACGACAGCTTTACAATTTTGAAATGATTGTACCTTGGAATTAAGGGTTGAAAATTACAAAATAAAACTTCTGTGATCATCTAGATCAAATAAAGGATCATAAAACGATACAAAAAAATTATATTAACGTTATTCCTACATATCCAACTCCTACACATTTTTCATTCAAATATAGCGAAGTTTATCAACGCAAATATATCACTATGACAGTTCATATTATTAGATTAATTTCGCTGGCAGGAATAATCACTGTAGTCTATTTCATTAGAGTAGGACATCTCGGAAACACATCGGGGATATTTGCACCGGTTCAGAATTTTATAAGGTAATTCATTGCAAGGGAATTTTATAATTTCATTTTATTTCTGACCGGCTGGCTTTTATTTCATTGTAGTTGTACCGAGCTATAAATTCGTTTCTGTACAGCGTTTATATCTGCGATATTTACGGCACGCGTTAGTACAAATATTTGGACGTGTATAATTTTAGTTACAAATCACGCGGCTGAATTATGCAATCTTGTAGTACGATCGGACCAGAAATTAGTTGCTTTAATGTTACTGACGTTGATTATGCTTTATTATACCATGGAAATATCGAAGAAAAAGATCTAATTGCAAAGTCAAAATTAATATCGAAAATAAGAGATCGAAATGTGCAAACTGTAATGAAATGCTTAGTATAATAATAAATTATTTTGGGATGCTGCAATATAGTAGAGAGAAATAGAAAATCGAGAATGATGCGAGTAACATAATGATTTGAATTCTATTTTTGATAACTATGAATATATACCCTTAAATTGGGAAAAAATTAATCACCAGTTGATAATTGCTCATGATTTAAGCTGGCACTACGACTTTAAAAATAAATATATAATAATGTCAGGTGAGATCACGTAAAGTCATATGACATTTGAACAACAAAAGCCCGCGTATTTCTATTGTTCTAAAGCTCTCGGAAACAGTTCACGCGACGCTGTTCCCGCGAGAACGGACCTCGTTCCTTTAATTCCACGTGACGCGGCATCGCCGTGTTTCTACCTTAAACAACAATAAAAGAAAAAAAAGGCTTCGAAATCGGTGGGAAAGGAAATCCTTTGAAAACTCCGTCGGCCGGTCGCACGAGTCGGAGGCCTGCTATCAAAAAACCGCCCTCGGAGGAACCCGTTTCAGGCCGCGCGTCGCCGGGCAATCTCGTTACCGATTCAACCACGGCAACGTCAAGCTCATCAGCGAGCGCGTTCGGTGCCGCGGACGCGAAATTACAACGATTTCACGCGTTTCACGTGTTCCGCCTGTCTTTCTCCCTCGGCCTGTATTCCCGCGCGGGGCCGGGTGCCCGATTGCCGGCCGAAGGGGGGGGGGCGTATAGAAAGAGAGAGAGAGAGAGAGAGAGAGAGCGTGCGACGGGGCCCGGCAAAAACACGGACGCGCCCGGCCAGGCCAGTCCATTAAACCCTAAGTCCCGTGCGAAGCGATGCGTCATTGAGATACATGAGGATCTTCCTGATAATAATTCGTCCGGCGCGGCCCCCTCCGTGCTTCGGATGGGGTTGCGGCCGCATAAGTAGGGGTGGTGTGTCCCCGGGTATATACGCGGGCGCTACCTATCGCGGATTACGAAATATGTTCCCTAATCCGCGGCCGCACGCCCACCGTGCCTCCTCTCCTCCTCCAGCCGGCGTCCCACGGGAATCGGGATTATTGTCCGCGATAAGCTAATTTTTCTCTCCTTGGCTCTCTCTCTCTCTCTCCGTTGCCGCCGGTTCAACCTAAACCGCCGCCGCCGGCTCGAGATCCCCGGGCCTCGGGGAAAATTGGAAAACGACGCCGACGCCGAGGACGCTACACGGTAATAACGATGGTAATGAGGCGCGGGGCTGATGCCAAGATGGTCGATGCCGGAATCCTGCGCGTTAGCGGGCCATCGTTGCTCAATTTTAGTCGGCCACGGCTTCTTACGGGGTCATTGAATTTTCCCGAGTATCCTTCGTGTTTCGGTCGCTGGGTGTCGTTACTTCGTGTACTTACTTCGGTGAACTTGAGAAGTTGGGGATGAGGCAGTTTTAGATACAGATGTGGTTATCGATTATGGGGTATTTTGTTACCGATGGTGGTGTTAGGTGCAAAATTGTGTTCTTTTTGGTGGCATTTGTACTAGATTGTAAATTTGTATGCGGAATAGAGATTTGCTGCTTTGATTGTATGATACAGGTGTCAGATATATACTTGATTTTGTTATTAATAATTTTATTAGATAGCAGAAGGCTGGTTTTAAGACGTATCGAATGTCTTACGAGCATCCTAGTAATGTCTTAAAAATGTCCTATGTTATAATTCTTATTATGGACGTTCGCAGGACATTTTATGCACCATTTGTAGGAAAGATATTATAACGTATCTTAAACAAGCCCCCAAAAACAAATGTATTAAAGACAATTTAAAAGCGTATAGAATTGAGCATTACATTAACATCTGAAAGAAGAAGACGTCTTAAGAACGTCCATTTTAGGGCGTAAGGTGTCCGATACCCTTCAATTATTTCAGATTTAAAATAGCAAACAGTTTAAAAGATTTGTTGGGATGACGAGGTTGGGAGATGAAGTTGTGTCTTATGTTTTAAATAATTTACTCCAACTCCACGCGTCAATGAAATCAACGTATATCAATGTAATTTATTGCAATTTAAACATAACACAATATTAAACTTTATGACTATATTAAAACAATGAATATTAGAGAACTGTTAAACTTCTGGTGTTACTGTCTCGATAGGCTGTCCTGAAGCGACTGACCCATTCCTTTGTAGGCCCTTGGTTAAATAGGAATGGTGGTGCAATAAACGTCAGGTCAAGACGGCACATTTCCTGATGAGTATGTATTGTGCATTTCGGTGCACACTCCAACAAGATTTAAATATATTATTGCATCGTTGTCGACTCATTAAAATAAATATGTACATGACTCCTACATCTTACAACTAATAATTTTTATTTTATATAAAAATCCACAGTCTGGTCATTGGAATGAAAAATACAGTCTCTAATTTATCTAATCGCTGAATCTTTTTTCTCATTCGTTCCGAGAAAAATAAAATTATATTCATCGATTTCTTTTTCTTTAAATTCACGATTCTGGGTTATGCGTGCGAAATTAGGCCCTTGAAGATCCTGCGCAGGTGTATCGGTGTTCCTACGTGTAAAACAGGAAACGGTAAATAGAATCGGTAGGCCAGTTTATCGAATTCGTAGTCGCGCTGGGAATTATCGTGGCGAACCCCGTGGATAATAACGATATTGCACGCGCGTTCGGGAGATAAATTTTTAATTAGCAAGATATTTGGATGTATTGGACAGGACACGCCTCTCGCGCCCGTTCCTGTTTTACTCCCGAGGAACGGAAATCCAGGGGAGGCCATGAATATTTATTCCCTCGCGCTCGTAAAATCCGGCATCGTAAAAACCGCGTGAAACGAATTAAAAATTACATTAAAATTTACATCGGTATAACCAATCTGCCCGCGATATAACCAGCCGCGTTTCCGCCGTTGACAAATGGATCTCAAAACTTTATTTAAAAAAAAAAAAAAAGAGAAAAAGAAAAAAAGGCAAAAAGAGAACCGCACACGGAATTGCCACACATTGCATTGCCGTTCAGGCGAAAAACCACGGGAATATATCAAATATAAAATTAATCATATTCAGTGCGCATACTTGATTTGAATTTATCGCGGATTTTACAACAAAAATCTGCGTCGGCGTTCATTTTGCTCGGCCATAAATTTTCTACCACTCTTGGCTAGTCGTAAACATGAAATACCATTGGATGGGAGACATTTGTAAATACGGGATAATATAAAAATTATCGAAGACATTCGTAACGAGGCGTTTTGTACGATTCATTTTTTTTATTCCAGTTTTTGGCTGTAGAATAATACCAATTTTATTTTGTTAATTTTTATGTCGATGCAAACTTCTTTGCATTAATCGCGAAAATTAGTAGAAAACTTTATTGAGAAATCCTTTGGAAATTTAGGAGAATTTTAAGTGGTATTATTTCCAAGTTATCAAAATTCCGTATTCAGCTTTACCAAATTCCAAATTCTACTTTACCAAATTCCAAATTTAAATTTACCAAATTCTAAAATTCAGCTTTATCAAATTCCAAATTTAAATTTACCAAATTCTAAAATTCAGCTTTATCAAATTCCAAATTTAAATTTACCAAATTCTAAAATTCAGCTTTACCAAATTCCAAAATTAAACTTTACCAAATTACAAAATTCAACTTTACCAAATTACAAAATTCAACTTTACCAAATTCCAAACTCACCTTCACCAAATTCCAAAATTCAAAACTTTATCCATAACAATTCGGTTCTCAATTTTCATAGCCTCCGATCATTGAATCGCGTCCGTCGTGCAAATCAGTTTCGTCCAGCGACACCCGCGCTTTTTAATCCGTTTCAATCTTAACGCCACGCGGGGAATAACACTTAACAGGGTCGCGGTGCTGTATACGTGGGAAGATCGGGCGGCGTTCTCGCTTGAAATTCGAAATACGGGCGCTCGTCAGGCCGGTAATGGCAAAACGAATTTTGCAAGAAAAGCGCGGAGCAATTCCGCCATTTCTCTTCGTGCTGCATAACTTTGTGGTGCCACCATCTTTATCGCACTCGTGGGAACGCCGGCCCGGGCCGTAGATCACCCGCGCAATATTGTGCAAAACGCGGCTACACGGGTTTCACCCACCCACACCCACGGCCGTTGCTTTTGCTATATTTCTCGTCCGTGCGCGCGCTTTATCCGGCGAATTTCCCCATACGGCGGTCTCGCTCGCTCATGGGACTAGCTACATTCAATGTGCCGGCCATATCTCAGCTGCGGGAGACACTTTAATGAAAAATCATACGGAGAATGCACGTACCGTTGGGTATAGACCAAATATTTCAGTCGGAATGAGATTTTAGACGGGAATAAATAAGGAGTTAGAGGCATCCGCCCGCCGATCGCCGACGTTTCTCCCTGGTCGGACGAAAACGAGATTTCTTGCCGATTTTCGGATTTTGATTCTGCGTCGAAATTTACTGCGAGCCTCACTTTCGCCTCTTACGATTACCTCGACTGTCTTCTAACTCACTGTGGAACTTTAGGAATTTATTTATGTCAAGAAAATAATTTCAGATGTCGCTATTTATTATTTTAATTAATCATAAGTTATTAAAAATTATTTTAAAATACTGTTAATATCTAAACTCTGAAGCAACATTTATATTTTTAATTAGTGCTCAGCATGACATCTTCTTTACGATTGTATTTAGTAGACGTAAATATGGATTTTCAGAAATTGACACCATCTTTCTGTCGTTCACAAGTTTACTTTATTTTTTGAAAATGTTCCACAGAATAATTCAATGAATCTTCTTATGCACGAAAATGATTATTTCACAGCAAGACATTTTCAATTTCATTTAAAGTCTATGAATAAGAATTTCCACAAATGTGCACAATCTATCCAACGCTTCACAACGTAAAATTAATATAAGCGAACAATCATAGTTAGATTTATTAAAACCTCTAGTTACTTGTTAATAACAATTTTTAAATCCACTTTGCTATAATAGATCCTTTTAAAAACGATTCCCAAAATAATTACCCTGCTGTGTTCGCAAGGACAATTGAAGAAACGAGATAACGCCTAACGAAATACCAAATTCTAACAAATATAAAATAAAATAAAATATACCAAAAATACCAAATTAAATCCCAGATTGTACCAAAAACATTCGAGAGTAATTGAAACGATATCTCGTCTTTTGATTCTGAGTTTCCAAAGAGAAACCTCCCAATCCAACTAATTAAATCGAAAGGCGCCGAGAGTTTCCCCGAAGAATCGGTTGCTCTCTCTCGCGGCGACCATTTTCAATCAGTCGGACACGGGTAAGTGGGTCAACCAGGCATATCCGAGCCGTAACCAGCACCTGGCAGGGCCCGGTTAAAGCAGCCATATCGATCACATTTCACCGGCAACACCTATCGGTTTTACACCGGACTTATTCTCGCGGCGTTAAAGTCGCGCGCCGTGAGAAACACCGTGGAACTCGGGCTAAGCGGATATCGAGTTCTAACGTTGTCGGGATAAAGAGAGAGAGAGAGAGAGAGCGTGTTCTCTAGGATCCCTGGCCCCCGGGGTCCTTCTGATCAAACACATTAGCCTCGGCTTCCGGTCGGACGTGGCAGTCAAAGTGGGCCGCGTCGATGACAGGCCATTGTCGCGCGGCGCGCGCCTCGCGGCCGTTCCTCGTTTGTCGAGGAAATGGGAAAGTCGAGTGGCTCTCCCGACCCTCCATTGTTGCCAAAATAGGGCCTATATCTCTTCGATATTTCCTGCAGGAGAAAGAGGTCCGCCGTGACGCGCGGACCACGGAGTGTTGATATTGCGGCATCATTCCGAATACACGGCCGGGAGGGGGCCGGGCAAAGTGGACAGGTAATTGAGACTGTTTGACGAATTGATTGCCGGAGTTAGACACGCATGAAGTCAGACGCTAATTAGATGCCGGCCTGGTCGGGCGATTTTAAATGTCCCTGGAAAATGGCCGGTTTCGACGTCGGCCGGCGATATTAATTTTGGGTCGAACGATCGGATAGGATTTTAATAACTGTGTTTACGAATCCTCGGTTTCCTTCGACCCGGTATTTCAATTTCTTCGCGTTCGGGTGACAAAATTGATTTATAGTGAAATCAGTAAATCGTAGTAGATTTAAAGGAAAATTATGTAAGTTGATTCTTGAAGCGTGAATCTGGTGAAAAGTATGATAAAGTTACTTTCTTCTATTTATTCGACTACGGACTGCGTGCATTTATAAATGCCTGAAACTTGAACTGCTAGAGTTATTTGAAATATTTAATTTACGTCGATATATAATTTTTATGGAATAAGTTATTAAACAAAAAATATAACTTCTAAGCTACCCCTATTACTTCCAATAAATATTAATTTATTATAAAGATCCTCGATTTAAGTAACGAGTATTCTACTAACAAAACACGCGTCATGAATATATCTCAAATTTTGCATAAAGATCGACCAATTTCCACCGCGTCTAAAATCATTCGAAACCAGCGTCGTACCGTGCGAGATTGTTTACAGAATCGCGACCATATCGCACACAAAAAGTAACGTTCACGGCCCCATAAATCGCTGGACGGCTAATTGCGAGATCGTAGGGTGCCAGCGACAAATTTCCCGAATTCCGAGGAGAGATACCGGGCTCCTTCGGGCCGCTTCAATTTTCTATATTAATCAGCCGAGTTTCGAGTCCAATCATACCAGCAATTTCACAGGGGGGAGGCGTGCAATCAAACCCGCCCCCGCAAAAGGACGTCGAACAGGGAGGAGAGAGGGAGAGAGAGAGAGAGGGGCGGTGGTCCGCGTCGGGCGGCAAGAGGCGGCCGGAGAGTTTGTGTCGCGCGCGATCCACGAAAAGCAGCGACGGCGGCGGCGTCGGCGGTGGTGTGTGCGGGTGTGTAGGCGAGCCAATTTAAAAGGCTAATTCCCCGACGGAAGCCCGTGGGATCCTCCTCCAGACCTCCCTTTGTCGCCCTTCTTCGCTTCACGGAGGAAACTCGGCGCGGCCGGGGCGACGGGGGTGGCTCTTCCAGCTCAAAAGTAAACCAATTTCGTGGCTTGTTTAAAGCCGAAGCCCGGATAGGACGTCGACGAGGCCACGGTCCCCCGAGTTATTTCGCGTAGGTAACGCGCCGTGAAATTACGATGATACGCGAATCAATGGACTTCCAGGGACCCCGGGTCCCTTTCTTCCTGCCCTTTTCGCACGCGTGAGAATGGCCGGGAATTTTCGATGATCGATCCGCGCCGGCCGCCTTCGGGGAGACGCGGCCACGGGTCGATGATCCGCAGGATATTTCACGATTTTATAGGGTATTTTATGTGAACCGGGCCTCCCTTAAGTAGCTGCTCGCGCGAGTGAGTCGACGGATTCTACGGGAACATGTCGGCGATCCTCGCGCGACGCGGTGCTCTCGGGTGATCTAGATTTTGGTAAAAAAATTTGTTCCTCGACTTGCTCTTTGGCGAAGTCTTTGGAACTCTGATAATCGAAATATTATCTTCGTCGGATCTTCATAGTTGAATGTAACGTTATTTCTTTACTTATTTATTTAGCATAAGCGAAAGAAGGATAATGACTACTAAGAATATTAATTTTAATAATACTGGAAGTAGTAACAATAATGGAATAACAATAGCAATATCGAAGTTAATAGTAATAAAAATAAAAATGAGGAATGTAAAATGAAGAAGTGTTACAAAGTTAGAATTTTGAAACTCAAGTTTAAAACAATTGATTTAATTACGCGATCTATAAAATTAAAATACTAATTTACTCTATACACTAACGATTAAATGTATCTATATTGTGATTGTTTAATCACTAACATAAATACTGAATTTATTTCAAAAGATGTTCCCCCAGGCTTACAAACTAAAACATTAACTACAAGAAGCTGAAAATTAAAATATAAACTAAAGAAATTTTTTACAAAATTGTAAACTTGTCTAAAGTTGTTATAAGTTATCAAAGCTAACAAAAACCATGTTACTAAATTTTTTAAATAATTAACTACGTCGAAAGATTTCACCTAATGGTACATCTATTTCCAATTGTGTACCGTCAACATAATTGTCACGTCGCCGACGGAACAGCTTATGAAATCCGCGGAATAGAAAATCTCGGCCACCCCCTACGGAATACGAAGAACCCCCGTAGACGTTCCGCCGCAACCACGGTGTCCCCAAAGCGCCGTGAGATCAGCTGGACCATTGGAAAATGGTTCGATCTACCGACTCGTAAAGTAGATTCCATGACGGTCTCTCTCTCTCTCTCTCTTTCTCTCGCCCTCCCCGACGTTGGCCCCGGAATTGCGGCAACCGGGAGAAACGAATCCCAAACATATTTTCGCCAGGTTGGCAAATTCTCTGGCTTTTGGTGTGCGGTATCGGTGGCTGACCGCGGGGCTCGCCACCCCCGTGCTCCAGATTCTCCCCGGGGGATGTTATCCTTGCGGTCGCGCCAGGCGTTCGACCCGCAAGTAAACGCATCCGGAGACAAAAGAGACGGAGAACCGTAAAAAAGCAGGAACGAAAAGAGAGAAAGAGAGAGAAAGGCAGAGAGAAAAAGAGAAAGAGAGAGATGGAGAGGTTGAGAGAAGAGGGAAAGCTGGACGAGGAGGAAGATGGACACGGCAGCAAAAAGATTAGGGGCGGAGACGGGGGGAAAAGTCCATGCGGAGAATCGGCCCCCGAAAATCCCCTAATACGTGTATCTACATAACCATGGAGAGAGCTCGAATTCGTTGCGTAGCCCGCGGCCGAATTCCCATGGGCCCCATAACGGAGCGTCTCCACCCTCGTGACACCGGGACCGCGAGAATAACGGGGTCCCCTTTCCTGTTATCGCGTACGAGCCGGCCGGACCATATGGACAAGTGCATACGCGTTAAAGACAACCCCTCGACGTCCGGGCTTGGTTGCCTTTTAAACGATTTTATACGGCCGACTGTTTTGCCGCTGTCTACTTTCGATCTTGTTAAAGATACCCCGCTTTCTTTCGCTAATGTCGCCTCTACTCTTATCTCGTCCTTCTACCGTGGATATCGCTGCCTTTCGTCGAACGTCGTCGAAATCAGTTTCCTGCGCCTTCTATTTATTAGGATTATTATTGAGTTTTAACTTTTAATTTTCCATCTGCTATGGTTACTATCGATTTTTAATTTCTATTTTTCCATCTGTTACGGTTACTGTAGATCTTTAATTTTTATTTTTCCTTCTGCTATGATTACTATCGATTTTTAAATATTCTTTCGTTTTAAAATACATTTGTTCTTTCTCAACCGAGAGGGTGGAATCATTTCTTTAGTCACATTTATTGTTGGAATAATTTAATGTTGTGTTGATTCATAGTAACTTCAATATTCATTTCACTCTTTTTCAAATAGTTTATCATTGTATGACATAAGTTAAAAATTTTCGAAAATATAATTTACACTACAGTGATGTTTAAGCTAGTTATTATGTCATATATTTGTCATATACATGATTCGTTAAATCTCGTAACTCTGAATAAAATGAGAGAATTAAAGTCAGAGCCTTGCAGTAGCTGAATTAAATAAAATTGTACAATAATATAGCATCTAATATAATAATTGTAATTAACGTATACCAGCAACATAACCTAAGACTTAAAGGATTAGCTCGACCCTCTACACACCGTTTCATGCAACATCGCTTACCTTCATCTAACAATCTTTGGTTCGAGAACAGAAGACGAGGGTCGCGAATCGCGCGGAGGGTACCAGGAGCGTCGATACGTGTTCCAGGGAAATATTTACCCCGCGTCAAATATCTATCACGTGATCGGGAGAAGGACGGGCTCGGACGAAACAAAGAAAGCAGACGCGACGATTCTTTCTGATTCGAGGGACAGACGGGGGGAGGGGAGGGGCGGGGGAGAGAGACACGAGAAGCGATATCGCGCATACGTATCCCTCGAGGGGTGCGATGGTTATTTTTATTTATGAGGAAACCACCATGAAAA
The DNA here is from genome assembly GCF_028453695.1 of Augochlora pura. Taxonomy (NCBI): domain Eukaryota; kingdom Metazoa; phylum Arthropoda; class Insecta; order Hymenoptera; family Halictidae; genus Augochlora; species Augochlora pura. The sequence goes on along the minus strand of NC_135775.1, from coordinate 20,979,731 downwards.
GGGACCCACCGCCGGGCGACAAACCCCGTGGCAATCTGTTGGGATTTCCACAAGTTGAATTCGCTTGGTCGGCATTGCCCGGGGCGTGTCAAAACTTAACGATAATCGTGTTTCCTTTTTCTCGTTCGCCCCGGCGGCAGACCGAAATGGAATTCCGCGCGCTCGCTCGCTCGCTCTCTCGCTCGCTCGGTACCTTTCGATTTGCAAATTCTATCACTTCATTAACTTTCACCGACCGTTTCATTGCCGGCCCGTTTAACCGGCGACACGCGCGCGCGGTCCGCGGCGCCGTTAATTGAAAGTTTCGCCGCGCTGGGAAATATTCCTGTTAATTATTATAATGTCCGGCGTTTCGGTGGCTAGCCAGAAAACGCGTATCGAACCGGTGCGCGGCGCGGGTCGCTTCCCGTAGGATTTTTAATAGCCGATCGTTTTCGTGTCCCGTCTTCCGGTTATCACCGACGGTCTATTTCACATCCTTTTTTTTCCACTTCGCCTTCACTGGCGTCTTCGTCGCGGCGGACTCGACGCCTTCTTCCAGGCTCACCTACTTTTCTTGTTTACAGGAGGAAAAAAACCGTGATCGATGGAGAGGAAGCATATTTCGTCCGCACTTATCTTTGCTCTTCCTTCGCGCGACGCCGGACAAAAAAAGAAGGGGACTGACAAATATTTCTCGGCGTAATCTCCGAAGAACGGTCCGGCCGCGCCGCGTAGTCCACCCTGCGACGAGATAACCGGGCTAATTAATTTCGCCGTTAATTGCCGCCGAACACGACCGCGTCGGCATTAATTAGCGCGACTCATTATGCTTCTGTAAATCTTCGGGTCCCCGGTAGATACACTCCCCGTTGCCGAGACTATAACTTTCGGCGGGTGCCACTAAAAAAATCGAACACGTGCGTTCCACGGTATCTTCTATCTACGGGAAATTTAGATTACGATTACGGAAAAACTGGAGGAAGGGGGAGGGGATGTTTCTTCTGTGTAGTTTTCACCGCGGACGTCACCTGTCCGCATCGTAATTGGAATCTTCGAGATTGTAATTATGGTTACGTTTTAATTATTAGACAGGCCTGATCGACGAGCTTCTTTATCTCGGCGTTGTTGAACAGCATTCTAACGTTTAGCGTTTATGCAAACGTTTTAATAACATCGCGTGACTGTAATGCTAATTTACCCATTTAATGAAATTCTCTCACTGAATCTGTATGAATTCGCACCTTGTTTAGAATTAAGAGGTACATCTAAAAACGTGGGATGAAATAAATTTTCTGCCTTCGTTAATTAATCTTCTCTGGACTTTTTATTTCTGAGAAATTTTGTGGTTGCAGCTATTTTCATGGTTAATAAAAATATTTTCTGTAAGAATACTTTCGTCGTCATATTCATAAATAAGTCAGGAAAGTAACAAGACCATAATTGGATCGAATTAATTCTGCCATAAGCGTGCACTAGATTAAAATTTCCTTTTCTTTAAGAAAATTAGAGTATACTATTTCACATACTAAATTACCTTTATACTCTACTATATTTTATGTATAATTACTGTAGGTAACACAGAGGAATTTTTTCAGATCAATTTTTATTTGTTAATAGAACAACCGAGGTGCTTAGTTCGCAGATAGTATGCTCGACTAAGAATATTAAAAATCGCAGTGATTATCAAAACCGATCCGATGATCGGTGTCTAGCACCCCCGAGCTCCGCGTTCTCGCCGATCCTATCGCGTATGAAATATTCGCGGAAACTCCGACAAGAGTTCTCGCGCGTCTCCTCCGGATCGCGTGCCCGTAATTGGCTCCTCGCCAGCTCCTTTCCTCGAGCTTGGAAACCGGTAACGAGGTGGAAGTTTTTCGAGAAAGGAATCCCTCACTCTCATTCTCCCTCTCTCTCCCTTTTTCTCTTTAACTCGCTCCTTCTCACTTTTATATTCTCAGTTTGATTCTCTCTCTCTTCCTGTTTCTTATTTTTATATTTTTAGTTTGGTTTTCTCTCTCTTTTTCTTATATTGTTAGCTTAATTCTCCCTATTATCTCTTTTTTTTCTTTTGCTTTACCTTTTTCTTTTTTTTCCCGTTTTTGGCTGTCTTTCACTTTTCTGCTGTTTTTCTCTGTTTTTCGCTTTTCTGCTGTTTTTCTCTGATTTTCACTTTTCTGCTGTTTTTCTCTGTTTTTCACTTTTCTGCTGTTTTTCTCCCTTTTTCTTTGTTTTTCTCTGTCTTTCTCATTTTTCTCTGTTTTTCTCTGTCTTTCTTTTTTTACTCTGTTTTTCTCTATCTTTCATTTTTATTCTATTTTTCACTTTTCTGCTGTTTTTCTCTGTCTTTCTCTTTTTGCTCTGTTTTTCTCTATCTTTCACTTTTCTTTGTTTTTCTCTGTCTTCTATTTTTCTTCTCTGTTTTTCCCTGTGTTTTCCTCTCTCTTCTCTCTACATGTCTCTATTTCTCTCTGCATTACACTTCTTTCGCTGCCCCAATCTCTCTCTCTCTCTCTCTCTCTCTTCCTCTCTCTTCCTCTCTCTTCCTCTCTCTTTCTCTCTCTTTCTCCTTCTCTTAGCCTCTGTCTTTCTCTCCACCTCAGTCTCTCGCGGCAATCGAGAAGCCAACGTCGAATCGGCCGCGGTCCGCTCGATTTGCGTTCCGGTACACGGCATTATGCGGCGCGTTTGCACGTAGACCCGGATAATTTAATACCGGTCGGTATTACCGTGGGGGTTGCCGAATCAGCCGGGAATATGGAAATCGGCGCCGCGATCGCTCCGGCACCATGGAAAACCGTCTCACGGAACCACCGAATGGATATCGTCGGACACGGCCGTACCATGAGAAACGGTTCTCCTCGATGATTTCCTTCCCTGTCGCAAATATCAGCCGAAATTATACGCCTCGGCTGATTATACACCATAGAGAGATTACACGGCTGACGGATAATCACCCGAGACCTGACTCAATATTGAAATTCTAGGTCTTGAAAAAGTAGGATCAAAAATTTATTGTTACTTGTGTCGCATGTTAGAACGTTGGGTTAAGGTTCGAATAATTTTATAACTGTTTTAGTTATGAAATTTTCGAGTTAGTGTTATTTATGTTAAGGGTAGTTATTTAGATTATATCTTGATTTTATTCAGAGTTCAATAGGGGTGCTATTTTATTGATGAAGTTCAATTGTTTTGGAAAATGTATAGGCTGGATATAATATCATTTTTACTATATAATAATATTTATTAACATTATATTTATAATATAAACTTTTTAAGTCGAAATAAAATTCTGTCTTTTTGCCACTAATATTTAAGCACTGCAGTAAATGTAAGCACACTGTAAATATTAATTTTATTTCACCTTTAAGAAATTAATCGAAAATTATTTAATCGTTGTAACCGCGAAGATAAAAGGTACCGCAATGGGCTAATAAACCACAAAAGACAAGTATCATTTTAACATTCATAACAGAATCGTCGTCGCGGGTCAATCCGAGAATAATCGACGAAATTCCGGCGAAAGAGAGGCGACGCATCCCGAATACCATAAACGTGACAGGCCGCAATATTTTCCACTCAATAGAATGGCCCGATTATTCTGCTCTGATTCCTCGACGCCAAAGTGATCTCGGGGCGGCATAAGGAGCTTGGATCATTCGGTACAGCGCAACGTCATAGTCCACTGTATCGAATCGTAGCTCAAAGTGGTTCTGATCCGCGTGTAATTCGTATCATCGGGGGTTGCCATGGCTGTGGTGTGTGCGCGCTACCCGGGTCTGGCCAGGGGGGGGGGGGGGGGCTTCGCCCGGCGCCCTGGCAGGGTTTGAACGCCGCCATCTATCCTTCTATTTGTTAGCGGGCTTAGCAAATCACCCCAACGAGCTTACCGCCCGCCTCGAACGAGGGTGCTAAGCCGTGCCTTTTGCGCGTCTAGTGTCTGCGAGCCGTCTCCTTCGCAATATCGTCGCTAATTTCGGCTTAAGGCACGACGCCTTCGCGTTCCGGCTTTGACGACCGGCGTCGATTACTCCCGGAAAATTACGAGGAATTTCGCGAGGATCACGCGGACCCATCGATCCGAACATCCCCCCTCTGAGATCGCGTGGATATTTTTTACTGTCGAACTTTAGAGGAGTTGACTGTCGATTCGATCGGATTATATACCATACATCATTATTTTTATGGATCAATTTGGATTTGTGGTGAAGGTGACAAGCCAAATGTAAAAGAGTAAAAATATTTAAAGAATTTTTAAACATCGTTGTACCATTTTGAATTTGTTAAAATTTTCAAGAGGGAAAATAAATGTCTGCCTCGTAATTGACTTTGCATACAAATTTTTGTTGATATTATTCTTACGAATTGACATAGTTATTAGTCGTGAAAAATGTTTTACAGTTTCTTCGTTATTTTTATTATAAAAACTAGACGTTGGATCCTTATTTGTATAAAACTGCTATCCAATCTTGTATGATTTATATATTCTCTTGCGTTTGTCAAATCTGCACATGCTGCAAATTTTACATTTTATTACTGGACAAAATAGATTGTAAAACGACAATAAGGGAGGTAAATGGAACTTTAAAAGTTGTAAATCAAGCTCAAAAATTAAGTTTCAGTTCACGAGTGTCTCCAATGCTTGACTGACTTAACTAATAAAGTAACTGAAAGTAGTTCTTTCAATTTCGATTAATTTAATCTCGCTACCTTCTTCATTAACGAAGCAAAACGAGCATAATCGTTGAAGCAAAACCAACCTAATTATCGAAGAAAAACCAACCTAATCATCGAAGCAAAACCAACCCAATCATCGAAGCAAGGCGAACCTAATCATCGAAGCAAAGCGAACATAGTCATCGAGGCAAACGCTCCCAATTTACCCATCGTCCACTCGAAAACGGGCGAGCCCATTTAATAGACGTTCGAATACCCCTTCGTTAAAGCGTTCCAGGGCCTCCTTAAAACCGAATTGAAAAATGTGCGGAGTATTTCGCGGACGTGTAGTCGGGGGCGTATATAGCCATAATTCGGCAGTCGGTTTTTCGGCGGAACAAATTCGGGGCGAGCGGCTCTCGCTTGGCGGGTCAACATTCGTATTAATGACCCGCGCGGTCGTCAAGACGTTGCGCCGTAAATCGTCGGAAATCGTAGCGTCCGCGGGGCCCGGTGCGCGCCCGCCATCCCTCTTATGGGGATCCAGTAAATCAGGCCGTAAAAAAAACCACGGAATTTCACGGCGCGGAAACCTCGTGGATCGGAGAGCGGCGCGGCGGTGTGCGTCGGGTGGCCGCCAATTTAAAGTTACAAATTCGACCATAAATGGAGGGCGTTCGAGGCGGTTGGGTCACGCGTACCGTTTAGAAAAAAAGGAAGCGAAAAGACCGCGCGCGCGCGCGAGAGAGAGAGAAGATAGGCGGAACAATCGGGGGCTTCATAAAGCTTTGAAAAAAACCGGGAACCGTGAAAACAGGGACGGAGAGGGTTGAGGAGAGAAAAGGAGACGCAAGTCGAATTTCCACCCTCCGTCGACAATCGAGCTCGTATTTTCCGATTAGGGGGTGGCATTCACTTATAAGCCATACCATAACACTTGTTCGCCGGCCGTTATGAGCCCTTACAGGCCCCGCGCACGAGGGGCGAGGGCGTCGCTTTCTCCTCCATCGTGTTCACCGACGCCGCGACGCTCTGCTCCGGGGGGACAGATTTACGGCCACCTTGGGTACTGATTTACTCGAGGTTACTTACGAGGTGGCTGCTGTCCGAATGGGCCTCGCGCTGCAACCCCCGGAATACGCGCCACGTACTGCGTGCACGGGCCACATGTTCCTTCGTCGTTCAATTTTCGAATCTATAGTCTCTTGGACCAAACTACCTTGCATACTGTAGTGGAACACAGAGTTATGTGAATTAATTGCGGAAGTGATCGTGTTAGAGAATTTCTCATATAACAGAACGAGTAGCGTTTAATTTGATTTAAAACTAGATTTATTGATAGAAGCAGCTGTTTTATGTTAATTTATTAAAGTAATTAGGAGACATTTATTATAGTTTTTAAGTAATGTTATTATTAACGTAAGTAATACTTACGAAGTTCATAAATTTATTTTATGATCTGAATAATTAAAGTGTAATTGTGATATTATTTGAATTCTCACAAAAGAACGTGCTACTTGTTCATAATCATATTTTTTTAACTTATAAAATATAATATTCGAATAAAAATGTGAAGTTCTATTTTAATTGACTCTTGTTTTCACAATTTATTCCATCATTCAATTATACTAAATTTAAGAAAAGCAACCTCTCACCTCGAACCTTATTAACCCTTTGCATTCGAGGTTATTTTAATTTTAAATTAAATTGAGTTTATTCTGACTTATATAGTATTTATATTTTATGTGAGTTACTGTATTTTATGCATATGAAATTCAGCCTCGTGACTTGTACAATAATTATTGTTTTCATTGTTCTTAATTTAATATACACAGGTTTCACAATATATACATTATTTTGATATAACTTCTAATGGTGCCTTACTCGACTGCAAAGGATTAACAATAATCACTATAGCGCGAATTCTTATTTATAACAAAAATTGTCTACATCTACTAAAAGACGATGCAATCGCAGAGACTATACCTTCTATATTACGTATAGTCATTGAGTTACCACTGTCACGGTAACATTTTTAAATTGCTTAAATACATATCTATTTTGCATTTGACTTTCGTCATAAATGCATAAACTCCGCGGTCTGATAGTCATAAATTCAGAACCTCGACTAATAAAAACAGCCTCGCTCCAACAACCGAGTAGAAACGCTTTCAATAACAAATTAAAAAGTCTCGCCCAATCGATTCGCTGGTGGGAGGAGAAGGGGGGGGGGTGTAAATTCGGTGGATTCCTTCCCCGGTTAAGGGATATTCGTCGGGCGCGGTGCGAGGCGCGCTCGACGCTCGACCGAGAAGAAAAGAGGTGACTAGGGTGGAATGAAAGGATGCCCGTAACAAATGGTCGTTTCCTCGAGGGGTGCCATGCTCCAACTCGTCTAACAAGGTGTCGGACGCCCCGGGACGCTCGGCTTTCATCTCGGCCGACCGGGAATCGACTTTATCTTCATCTCGATGCCAAGGACTCACGCCGTGAATCCCGAGTGAATCACGTACTCGAATTGATATTACCGCTGGATTCCGTCTTCTTCGTCGTCAGGTGTCTCTATCCGCCGGCCGGTAAATTATGCCCCCCCGACATAATCGATTGTCCTTACACCGCGGCCATTATTGCGGCTTGATTTATTTCATTGCCGGATTAACGCTAATGGCGCAACAATGTTTCTCCACCTCGCCCCTCCTCTCTCTTCCCTCCCTCTCTCTCTCTCTCTCTCTCTCTCTCTCTCGCCCTACTCCTTTCTAATGCAAATGCATTACTTGTCGATTCACGTGCGATGCCCGCGATGCCCCGCGTCCAGCCGTGTGAACTTACGAGATTCACCGTTCGTTGATTTTTCATCGGCTTTATCCGTCGACTGGCGCGATTTGTCACCGCGCCGGGATATCTCAAAATATTACGTAAATAATTCGATGGGATGACTCGGAGAGCGTGCACCGCAGGCGAATGTATGGACGACCTTCCTTGATGGAGACACACGTTCGTGGTAAAAGAATAAGACTGTGATTATAATAATGATTATAAAATATTGTAATAGTCGAAGCGATTGATCAATTGTAAATGGCGGAACAATGTGCCGCCGGGCGGAATCTGCTGCGTTCGATTTGTTCGCAATGACTCGAATACTTGTTTAACGGCTATGTTAATTATATCCTGGTAAATTAATAATTTCTTCGGTCGAGCATGGATTAATTTATATATATAGCATTGTTTTACTTTGGTCCGCAAATTTTTATTATAGAATACACAAATTTTTTAGAATATATCTTTGAAGAGAGTTGCTATTATAGTTAGTGCAATAGCAATAAGTTCATAATTTGGGTATTATTTTGAGAGCTGAAAGAGTCAATTTAAAAAGTTCTCACTGACATCTTAGAAATTAAAAATGTAGACATTAAAAATAATATGTGAAATAATAGTAGAGTGATTTCAAAAATCAACGAAATGCAGATGTTATGCACTTAATTGAAATTTAAATAAAATTCTAATAATAATTTTAGAAATAAACGAAATACAGATATTATACACTTCATTAAAATTTAAATAAAATTCTAATAATAATTTAAAAAATCAACGAAATACAGATATTATACACTTTATTGAAATTTAAATAAAATTCTAATTCTAAAAATCTGACCACTCTTTATCATCTACTATCATTTTTGTATTTATTATAAAGCAAATCT